>NC_056737.1:1735079037-1735101970 GCF_019279795.1 Protopterus annectens
AGTGTCAAAGGGAAAGAATATACACAGCAACAACAAGAGGTAGTCAGGAAAAAAGTATGGACATAATGACTTTAGTATGGAATATTTCCCGAGTCAAGTTGACTGAAAATGAATATAAAGTTTTAGAAAGAGGCATGAGCTTTGTGCCCTCTTGTTCCATGGACATTACTGAAGCGTTACTTGCTATAAGATTTTTTGCACGTAATGTGACTTAGAAATTACAGTTTAGTGATACTATAAGTAATGAAAGTGCCACTTTTAAAAAGAAAAGTTGCTATAATCCCCATTTGCCTTCGACTACAGAAGTTTTTGTAAAAGCTGTAGAGAATGATTTATATGATGGTTATAATAACTTTAATATGTGTTTGCAAGATAATTTAAGTGCAGATGAAAAAATAGCCTTATCCAATTTGAAGAAAAATGTTGATATTATTGTTCGCCCTGCTGATAAAGGGGGTCCAGTAGTAGTCATGGACAGGCAATACTATATAGAATCATTACAACACATGTTAAATTCAAACAGTTATGAATCAATTTGTCAGCAGGACATCTCTACATTGATACAGCGAGTGCATTCCATGCTACAAGACTGCCTTATGTCAGGACTTTTTAGCTCAGACATGTATAAATTCTTTTTGGTATAGTTTCCGGTCATACCTAGCTTTAATGGACTTCATAAGGTCCATAAAGACATGTTCCATCCCAAATTCAGACCCATAGTGGCAGTATCAGGATGGCTTACTGAGCCCATTTCAGTGTTTTTGGATGCAGAATTAAAACAAGTATTACAACATTATAAGTATGTACTTAAAGATACTGCTCAATTTCTGCAGGACACTTATGAATTTGTTGAGACTTGCACCAATAAACAAGGCATTATTTTAGCAACCATGGACGTAGTATCCCTTTTCACTTGCATTCCTAATGACAAGGGTCTTGAAATGGTTAAAAAGGTACTGATGGACTTCTTGCCTCTGACTAAAGTAGATTTAATAATTTTGTTGTTAGAAACAGTACTAGAAAACAATGTTTTTCTGTTTATGGATAAATACTATAGGCAAACGTGGTGTGGCAATGGGCACTAGCTGCGCCAATTCGTATGCAAACTTGGTGATCGTGGCATGGGAGACAGAAGTGATTTTATCCAATCCACAAGTCGTCTTTTTTAGACGTTTTGTGGATGACCTATTCCTTTTTTGGGAAGGGTCTAGCTCTAGTTTGGAATCCTTTGTCCAATATGTCAATGAATTGGATGGGTTTTTAAAATTTACCATGGAGTATTCACTGACCAGTGTAAATTTTTTGGATGTCAATATTTTTAAAACTAAAGATGTTTTTTCTACTCGAATCTATCGTAAACCCTGTTATAGACCTTCATACCTCCATAGAGAGAGTATGCATGCACAGTTTGTATTCGATAACATAATAAAAGGACAAGCATTAAGAACTTCAAGATTATGTTGTGATGAAAACAGGTTGGCAACTGAGTTGACGTTCCTTAAACAAGGCTTAGGAAGGAGGGGCTATAGAACAAATGAGATAAATAGCGTAGATTCTATAGTGCGTACCTTTAGAAGTACAAAAGGTAAGCCTTATTTTTCTAAAAGTGAAACCAGAGATGAGAATAGACCCATAGTGGACCGTAAACTTCCTATAATATTGCCGTACAGTAAGAATATTTCCATAATACAAAAAATAATACAGGACAACTGGAATATACTGCTAACAGATGACAAAATAAAAATGTTAATAGGCAATTGTCCTGTGTATTCTTTCAGTAATAAAAGGACCTTAAAGCAACAACTTTGTTTCCCTAAACTTATAGGCAAAGCCTCCCAAGAAGTTATGAATTATGGTACAACTAAATGTAATCAATGTGCCCAATGTGGCTTCATTGATGAATCCAGGTTTTTCAGGCATCCTGATACAGGAAGACTCTGGGAAGTTCTTTGTAAATCAACATGCATGACCAAAAATGTGGTCTATGTTGCGTACTGTAAATTTTGTTTTCATTTTTATGTTGGAAAGACAAACAGGACTTTAAGGGAACGCATCAGGGATCATATGTATTGTTATTCCAGGGGCGATGGCAGCAGTGCCATAGCTAGGCATATAATACATTATGGTTCTGAACACATTTTCTTGTTTCAAGTTTTGCATGTTCAGGAAGAAAGTATGAGAGGAGGAGACAAGGTAAACCTTACAGAAGTAGCTGAGATGAAGTGGATTCTGCGCTTGGCAGCACATAGAGGTAGAGGGCTGAATGACACAGTCCCTCTAAAACCTGCACTTAAAGCGAGATCCATTAGATAATTATTTTTATATAAGTGGTAGAGTGTTTGTTTTTACTTGCTGCCTTTACTAGTTTTAGGCATTGCAGCATTAGAACTATTTTTGTTATTTTTTGCAATTTAAGATTGTAATAACATTTATGTGTATTTTTACTTTTTATGAAACAGTTTTATGCAGTAATTTTATAGTATTTGTTTTTCATATGCTTATATACTCAATACATAGAGCTTGACTCAATGTGTTAATATGTCTTTAAATTTGGTATAAAAGGTTAGTTTACCCAAGATGCAGTACGTCTGAAGAAGCAGAATTTGTAATCTGTGAAAGCGCTTACGTTTCTTGATTAAATGCTTGTGGTTTTATCAGCAGAAGTGCCTTATTCTTTGGAGAATCTTGAAGTGCTTTATTTTTGGTGAATCTTGAAGTGAACTTAAAAGACTTAAACATACTTTGAGCTGTTTCTGCTTTGCTGGGATTATTTGTTTATATATATATATATATATATATATATATATATATATATATATATAGATAGATATCTATCTATATATATATATATATACAGATATATATATATATATATATATATATATATATATATATAGATATATATATATATATATATATAGATAGATATATATATATATATATATATATATCTATATATAAAAAATATATATATATATATATATATATATATATATATATCTATATATATATATATATATATATATATAAATATATATATACATATATATATATATATAGTTGGTGCTCTCCTGGGAGGTCTTACATTTTTCGCCCCTCTGAGATACTGCTTCAGGAGAGGATGAGAGAAGGGGGAGGTTCTGTGTTGTAATGAGCTGAAATGGCAGAGGCATGTATTTTTATGGAAGAAAAGGATAGGCCCTTTTGAAGCATCTCAGTTAAGTATTGCAGAATCTGAGGAATATTGGGTATTGCTGTGCTTATTCCTTGTGATTGGTTCCAGGCACAGAATCTTTTCCATTTGTCAGCATAAGATTTTCTAGTACTAGGCCTTCCAGCCTCCAAAATGACATCCATCACAGGTTTGCTGAGAGATGCCAAGGGTGAAATTAGTTGATTAACCACGCTGCAAGATTCAAAGTTTGGAGCGGAGTCTGCAGAATTTGGTAGTTCTGCTGAGACAGTAGGTAAGGTGTTTGAGGCAGATGCCACGGAGGAAGGTGTGACACATTGTGCAGGAGTGGGTACCAGTGTTGGCGAGGCTAGCCTGGAGCAATCAGAATCATTTTTGGTTTGTCCAGTTTGACTTTTAATAGAACTTTGGAAAGTAGAGGCAGAGGGGGAAAAGCATAGACTGATAGGTTTTTCCAGCTGAATGATAGAGCATCCACTTTCCAAGCTTTTTTTTGATGAATTCTTGTGCAGAATTTGTCCAGTTGATAGTTCTGGGGTGAGGCAAAAAGATCTATGTCTGGGCTCCCCCATTTGCGTGTCAACATGATGAAAATAAGAAGTTATGTACTCACCATAACGTTCCATCTGAGTAGGTATCTTCATTTGTCTGCAACCTTTGGGATATGGATCCGATCTGGGATCTGAGCCGGCAACTTCTATCACAGCATAGATCCGAGCTCCTAGCTCCTCCCCTTACCCAAAATCCCCTGCCTACCCTGACTGACCTCAGATCAAGTTTGCCCCATAGCACAGCTGATAAAAGTGTCCCAAAGGGAACAGATGCTAATAACCTCAAGAACGATCATTTTGGTCAGGGGGAAGGAGGGGGGGATGGTTGCAGACAAATGAAGATACCTACTCAGATGGAACGTTATGGTGAGTACATAACTTCTTAATCTGAAGTAGGGACTTCATTTGTCAGCAACCTTTGGGACAGAGTCCCCAGCTACCTAAATCTTGGGTGGCCTTCATGGAAGGATATTCCGGAGCACCGCAGAGCCAAAGGACGCCCTACCTCGGGAGACATCTATCTTATAGTGGCTGACAAAGGTGTGAGATGAAGCCCAAGTGGCTGCGGAGCCCTAGCTTGAAAGGCCGCCGATGTGGCAACGGCCCTAGTAGAATGCGCATGGACTCCTTGAGGTGCAGGCCTTCCAGAGCTCTGATATGCTAAGAGAATACAACTCGAGATCCATCGAGAGAGAGAAACTTTAAAAACTGGCTTTCTGAAATTACTTTTGACAAAAGAAATAAACAACTGATCGGATTGCCTATGATCAGTAGTTCTATGAATATAAAAACGTAGTTGTCTGTGTACGTCTAAGGAATGCAGCTTGTACTCTCCTTTGTTTTGAAAGTTGGGGAAAAACACTGGGAGATTGATAGATTGATTAATGTTCGCTTCTGAAGATACTTTAGGTAGGAAGGACGGATTGATCCTGAGGTAAACCCTATCGGGGTGAAAGACCAAATATGGTGGTTTGACACTAAGAGCTTGCAATTCCGATACTCTTTTGGCTGAAGTTATGGCCACCAAAAAGGCCGTCTTCCAAGAGAGAAATTTGAGATCAACCGTGGCCTTGGTTCGAAGGGGACCAGTCAAGGCCTGTAAGACTAGGGATAAATCCCATGGAGGTACCACCTCTTTGACTGGAGGCCTAAGGAGGAAGGTACCCTTGAGGAAGGTCTTACACAGTTTGGAAGTGATAAGAGGGCCAAACTCTTGCTCCACATGATAGTATGAGATTGCTGCAAGTTGTACCTTGACTGTGGAAGAACTAGCCCCCTGGTGAAAGAGAGAGGTTAGAAAATCTAGAACCGATGCTATCAGGGCTGTAAAAGGGTCTAAACGACGGTGTTCTGCCCAAATGGTGAAGCGTTTCCACTTACTCCGATAAACCCTCCTGGTGGAAGGCTTGTGAGCTGCTACAAGAATGGCTTTGACAGGTGATGAGATCCCGGGAGTTCTTATGCGGAGTGAAACTGGAGCAACCAAGCCGTCAGCTTGAGGATGACCAGGTTCGGAGTCGGAAGATCGACAGGGTGAGAAATGAGATCCGGGAGGGGATCCAGAATCCATGGTGGATACACTAGGTAAGACCATAGGTAAGGGAACCACGTCTGACGAGGCCAGAACGGGGCAATGAGGATCATCTTGCTCCCCAACTGCCTGGCTTTCTGCAATAATTTCAACATCAGGGGAAGAGGAGGGTAAGCATAAAGCAGACCGGGAGGCCAAGCATGAACTAGAGAGTCTCGGGACTCCCGGAGGGGGGATCAGAGCGAAGTAATCGTTGCATTTGGTGTTTGAAGGAGAGGCAAAAAGATCACAACAAGGTTGCCCCATCAGGCAAATACTTGCTCTGCAACTCGAGGGTTGAGAGACCATTCGTAAGGAGTCAGGATAGTACGACTGAGCCTGTCCGCTAGAATGTTGGACCGTCCTGGAATGTGCGTTGCTATGAGAAAGCGGTTGGTGGAAATCGCCTATTCCCACACTCTCATGGCCTCGCGGCAAAGGGGGTAAGACCTGGTTCCCCCCTTTTTATTGATGTACCAGACGACCGACATGTCTGTCTGTACTGCAATCGTCCCTACCAGGAGAGAGCTGTGTAGTGCCTGCAATGTTAAAAGCACCGCCCTCATCTCCAGGACGTTGATATGCAAAGAGGTCTCTACGTTGTTCCACATGCCTTGGACTGTCCTGCCTGAAAAATGCCCCCCCCCCACCCCAGGCGAGAAGCGTCCGTGGTCACTGTGTCGACTGGCGGTGGTAGTGAGAAGGGACGTCCCGTGTGGAGATTGGGGGACTGGAGCCACCACACGAGCGACCTTCTGCAAACCTTGCTTAACTAAATGGGATGAGACAGGGGGTTGCGAGACAGGAACCATTGTCCTGGAGGGTCCACTGCAGGACCCTCATGTTCAACTGGGCCAATGGCAGTAGAGGGATTGCAGCCGCCATAGATCCTAAAGCCCTCAGGACCAATTCCACCGAAGGAGTTAGCAGTTGAAGGATGGCCTGCACGTGCAACATCAGGTTCCGAAGCTGATCTGGAGTCAAGAACGCAAGCATCTGTCTGGAATCCAGTCTCGCCCCTATAAAATCCAACACCTGTGTAGGGATCAGAGAGGATTTGGTCATGTTGATGGTTAATCCTAATAGTGGAGCCAGACTGAGGAAATAATACCTGCATGAACAAAGTAGATGCCTTGTTGGGGCCGTAAGGAGCCAGTCGTCCAGGTATGGAAAGACCTGTATTCCCTGGAGTCTCAGGTGGGCTGCTATTATCGCTAGGACTTTGGTGAACACCCTGGGGGCTGAGGTGAGGCCAAAGTGGAGGGCCCTGAATTGAAAGTGACTGGCTCCCAGCCGGAAGCGGAGAAACCTCCTGGAACGCCTGTCCACTAGAATGTGATAGTACGCATCCTTGAGGTCTATGGAGCACATCCAGTCATCCTCCCGCAATAAGGGGAGGACGGATTGCAACGTGACCATTCGGAACTTTTCTTTGGGTACCGCCAGGTTTAGGAGAGAGAGGTCGAGGATGGACCTCAAGTCCCCCGTCTTTTTTGGCACCAGAAAGAACCTGGAGTAAAACCCTGATCCGATTTAATCTAGGGGGACGGGCTGGATGGCTCTTTTTTGCAGAAGCTGCTGAATTTCTGCAGCAACCGCCTCCCTCTGACTGGGTGGTACGTCGGGGAGGCCTCTGATTCTGGGGGTTACGATAAAGGGAATTTGGTAACCTCTGGATAGAATACGAAGCACCCAGCGATCCATTGTTATGGACTCTCACACTGCTAGGTGCCTCGAAAAACGCCCCCCCCCCCCGACTGCCTCCAGAGTGGAGCAGCCGGGTAACCCCCCAGGGGTTCTGCGTGGGCCTCTCAGAGAACAGTTCTCTGGACCCAAAATTCCTGGGACCCCCTCTGCCTCTGAGGCAGCGTCCTCCCTGTCCTCCTCTGCCACAAGAGGACTGGTTGTCCTGAGCAGACTGGGATTGATGCAATTATCGGAATCACATCTTCTTCTGACCCTTTTGGTTCTTGGAAAAGGACCTCTGGGGCGCAGAGAAGCGGACTCTGACGGCAGACAAAGTCTTCCTGTCTTTCTCGCTCTGGACAAGAGTGTCGCGAACGGTTTTGCCGAACAGTGCAGAACCATCAAAAGGGGCATTTGCAAATGAAGCCTTAAAGGGTTCCGAGAAGTCACAGTGATGGAGCCAGGCCTGTCTCCTCATGACAAGCCCGACTCCGCCTGCTCTAGCGGCTCCCTCCGTAGCATGAGACAACAGCCGCATAGAGGTGTTAGAAATAGAGCGGAGGGTGGCCATTCGGGAGGAGTACAGATCATTGTCTCCCTCAGACATGAACACTGGGGGGGGAAGCAGCGTATTCCTTAATTAGATCCCGCTGCATCCGAATAACGTGTGCCATGTAGTTCAAGGCCCTCAGAGAAGGTCGCTGAACTGAAGGCCCGCTTCCCAAGATGATCCGTCGCGCGAGACTCCTTGCTCAGAGGATGAACCGTAGGGCTCTCCTGAGCCAACTCTTTCTTGGTGGCTGCAGCCACCAACATGGCATCCACAGGGGGACCTCTGCTCCAGTGTGATCTCTCTGCAGGGGGGCTCCAAATTTTGTCCGGGCGCTTAGGGATTGGCTCTATAGTGTCCGGTTCCTTCCAAGCCCTAGTGGATATGAGATCAGCCAAGGGGTCAGGTGGAGGGGACACCCAAGTGGTAGATGGTCCTGCCTCAAACGCCTCAAGGAATACGGACTCATCAGAAGAAGCCTTGGGGGCAGACCACCCACCCTGATTTTGAGCATTTCCATTCCGGGAGGTGACCTAGGGGAGCCTTCCCCTTCGTCTAAGTCCATATCTTCGGAGAGACTCTCAGGGGAGTCTATGTGCCTCCTCTTGCACTTTGCCTTTTGAGGAACCTCCTCGGAGGGCTGTCCGAGGAGTCCTCACAGGCTGTATCTTGTTCCACTGGAACTCCTAGAGGCGCTGAGGCAGGCTGCCCCGAGGCCGGATGAGGGGAGCTAGGACCAGATGAGAAGGAGTGCGGGAGGGAGCTGAAGCCAGGACCGGAGGCCTGGAAGCACTCCACAGTGACCTCTCCACCACAGCAAAAGCCGAGGGGGAGCCGCTCTCTGACGGATCCGAGACCCGACTCCCACTCGGATCCGAAGCGGGGATCGGACCCGGCGCCGATAACGTCGGATCCGAGGGATCAGTGTGCTCCAACCGGGATGGAGCCGAAAGCACACCGAATCCCTCGGATCCGAAGCTCGGCCCACGGCTCCGAAGAGGTCGGATCCGGCAAACTCGAGGGAGCAGTCGGAGCAGACGTGCCCAGCACGGTCAGCTCTGACCCACCCCCGGATCCAACGTGGCTCGGCTCAGAGCGCTCCGAACCTGGAATGCGGGTCGGAGAAGGAGCGATAGGGGCGAAAAAAAGGGGTCGAGCTCCCCCCCGGAGGGGGGAAGAGCACTCCCATCTGCATCTGGGCCTGGATGAATCTCCTCATCATCCGGTCCATGTCCGCATCTGACATGCTAGAGGTGGACCTCGAAGAGGCCACAGAGGCAGACCTGGAGTGCCGCCTCGATGACCTTGACGGGGACCGGGTCACCTCCTCCTCGGGTCCCGGGGAGAAACAAGGGGATCGGACCTGAGGAGGAGGAGACCGAGAAGACCTGGACGGAGAAGCCCTCTTGGCGGGCGGGGCCGATGAAGAGTCCTCGGTCCGCCGCTTAAGGTGTTTCTCCCTCCGCTTCTCTTTCCTGGACTCCCTATCCTCCGGAGCCAAAGCGGGAGGTTGAGCCCCGGTCGGAGAAAGGGAGGCAGGAGTGACCGCTACCGGGGGGGGGGGTAGCAGTCACCGAAGTACCGGAGGCCGAAGCAGAGTCTGGGGGTAAAAGGCCCGCCAGAACCAGCTTTGACCTCCGATCCTGAAGTGGCCTGGGGTTGAACGCCGCGCAAATCGCGCAACCCGAAGAGAGGTGTTCAACCCCAAGGCACCTAACGCACAGAGTGTGGCCATCAGCCGGTGAAAGTTTGTGACCACACTCGGTGCATTTCGAAAAAATGGCTTTAGGGGCCTCCGACATAACTAAAGTAAAGCACACTCACTAGGCCCCTACACTCAAGACACACGCACACGCTACGACCAGCGGGGAGGGAGGAAAATTTTAAATTAAAATTTAAGCTAAGTAAGCTAAAAATAAGAATTTTTAGCGTTAAGGGTAAACCTAACACGCACACACAACCACTCAAGCGGAAATAGAAGAAAAAACTTTTTTCTCACAAAATCGCCAAGAGATCTGGAATCTAGCTGTTGCTTGAAGAGCGGCAAACTAGATCTGAGGTCAGTCAGGGTAGGCAGGGGATTATGGGTAAGGGGAGGAGCTAGGAGTTTGGATCTATGCTGTGACAGAAGTTGCCGGTTCGGATCCGAGATCGGATCCGTATCCCAAAGGTTGCTGACAAATGAAGTCCCTACTTCAGATCTTGTGGATCCAGTTTCCATTCGTGTGGGTCCATAAGATTTCTGCTTAGTTCATCTGCCAGAGTATTTAGCTTTCCTGGCAGGAATTGAGCTTGTAGTTGTACTTGATAGGTCAAGGCCGTGTTCCACAATGCCATGGCTAGTCTGCAAAGGGGGTAGGAGTGTGTACCCCCCTGCTTGTTTATGTACCACATAACTGTGGTGTAGTCTGTCTTTATCAGTAGTTGTCCTGGATGAAGGTAGCTCTTGAAGGCTGTCAGTGCATTCTGTACAGCTAGCATCTTTTTCTGATTGATATGTACGTGCATTTGATTTGGGCTCCATTTGCCCTGAATGCACTTCCCTGCCAGATGAGCCCCCCAAGCATAGTCTGATGTGTCTGTAGTCAGGGTTTGGGTGGCAGGGAGTGGAGTGAATGGCTGTCCCTTGTTTTGGTGGCAGGCCTTTGCCCACCATAGGAACTCTAGTTGCAGGCAAGGTATAATAGGAATCATTGTTTCCAGGCTGTGACAGTGTTGACTCCATAAACTTTTTAAGTACCACTGACGTTTCCTCATATGCAGTCTTGCATATGGAATTAGAAGAATGCATGAGGCCATGAACCCCAAGGCTTGCAGAACTTGTATTGCAGATAGCAGGGTTTTTGTGGCCACCTGCTTGAAGTAAGTCACCAATTGAATTTGCTTTTCTGGCATAAGGCAAGTCATTTGGGCAGTTGTATTCAAGCTTGCACCCAGGAATGTAATTTATTGAGAGGGTACCAGTTGTGATTTCTTTTCGTTTAAGGTGTACCCTAGACAAGTTAGAACCCTTTTTACAAATGCCAGAGGCTTTAGAAGAATGTCCTTGTTTTCTGCCTGAATTAGACAACTGTCTAGGTATGGACATATTTGAATATTTCTTTGCCTGCAAAATGCAATTACTGGTGCCAGGCACTTTGTGAAGACCCTGGGTGCAGTAGATAAGCCAAAAGGCAGTGCAGAGAACTTGTAATGCAAGTAGCCTACTTTGAAGCTGAGGTATCTTCTGCAAGATTCCCTGATTGGGATATGCAGGTATGCCTCTTTTAAGTCTAGAGTTACCAACCAGGCATCTTTGCCTAGCATAGGTAGTAGCTGTTGAAGAGTCAGCATCTTGAATTTTGGAATGTCCAGAAATGTGTTTAGAGTGGATAAGTCCAGAATTGGACACCATGATTTGTCTTTTCTGGGTACCAGGAAAAGCCTTGAATAGAAACCTTGTCCCTTTTCTTCTTCTGGTACTGGTTGAATAGCCCCCCATGTTCATGAGGGACAGAACTTGTTTGGGGGCAGATTTGGCCATCTGTTTGGGATCGGCAATGTGTGGAAATGAAAATATAGTATCCCAGGGATACAGATTAAAACCCTTTTGTCCTGGGTAATAAGTTGCCAGTTTCATGCATGAAGTGCCACTTTTTGAAGTGCCACTCCCCCCCCCCCCCAAAGGGGTGGCTAAAAGGTAAGTGCTTGGTGACTGTAGGGGGAAGTCATTGAGACTGTTTACCATAGGGAGGTGCCTTGCTGCTACCAGATTTGGAGGTAGAGGCACCCCATTGTTTTGTCCTATGTCCTAAAAGTCCCTTGTGACTGAAACCTGGAGCCTTTGGAGTGTCTTGATTTGACTTGAGCGGCTCTCGAGGGGACTGGAAAGGACCAGTTTTTAGTAGGCCAGTGCCTACTAAATCTTGGAGGTTGCACTTGTAAGAAATATTTCACAGTGTGCATAGATTTATCTTTATCTTCCATCTTTTTTAACACTTCTTCAGCCTTATTACCAAAGAGACGGTCCTGTTGTAAAGGAGCATCCAACAATTTTGCTTTAACATGGTCATGCAGAGTTTGCTCTTTGAGCCAAGCATGCCTTCTTAGCACAGATCCAGTTACAACAGCCCTGCAAGAGGCCTCCAAGGAATAAAAAACACATTGCAAAGTATGTTTTCCAACTTGTTCAGCTAAATGTAATAAATCCTGCAAATCTTTATTTTCCACACAGTCAGAAATTAACATAATTTTCTATTTAAGTAGTCCCATGATATGCTATTGATATTTTACCATATGAAATTGACAGTTTAAAGCCCTGATTGCCAAGGTTGCAGATGTGTAAACCTTCTTACCCAATCTATCCAACGCCCTGGAACCTCTATCAGAAGGGGTATGATTTTTAGCAGTAGAGGCCTTAATGCCCTTGGGACCCTGAGAAATGGTTTCAAGGTCAGCAACAGGATTTTTGAAAAGGAATTTGTGGGAGTCAGGAACCCTGTAGTATCTGTCTGGCTTACAAGGAGCCAGAGGCAGAGAATCAGGAGTCATACTAGATTCTGAAAAAAACATCAACAATGTCTACAACAGGAGGTATGGCCAAAGGCCTACGCTGAGGAAGAAGAAGGAAATCCCTAAGTCTCTATCGATTCAGAGAAATCCTGACTTTCCCAGTGGAAATGTTCCCTTAAGGTATGTAAAGTTTCCCCAAAAGAAAAATCCTCAGGGGAAGAAGCAGAAGGAATGAAATCTTCTGCATCAAAGTCCTCATAAGTAGGAATAGACAAATCCTGTTCATTAGAAGAGTCAGAAGAAATAGAATCCTGTTCAGAAGATTCATAGTCAATGTCTTGCCTAGGCCTCTTAGAAGGAGAGGGTTGGCTACCCCTGATCACAGTAATTAAATTTTCAGCCATTTTGATCATTTGTTTTTTAGGCATAGGGGCCTGCACATGTGGCCCAGGCGTCGTTTGTTTAGACATAGATTTAGAGTTTGGCCTTAGTTTTGAAGATGGCGTTGGTCTAATATACAAACCTGTAGGCCTGAAAACATCCTCAGAAGCCGGTGCCTGCACAGCGGCTCCGGACCCATCTAAGGTAGAGACATCCGTGGGTTCCAATACTGAAGCATCTCTCGGCATACCGGGCTCCAAATGGGTCTCAGTAGAGGCCTGCGAATCAGAAGCAGCTGATATCAGGGGCTGTGAAAGCACCTCACTGAGTACCTGCAAACCGGCGACTGGCTTAGGAGAAGTGTCGTCGTCGGTTTTGGACCTCGACGGTCTGTCTCTGTCTTTTTCTTTGCATTTTTTAGGTATTCTGGTAGTCGGATTGCTAACTAACAACATTTCTGGATAATTCAATCTTGAGCCAAAATATTTAGAAGCAAAAATATACATACGTTTAATCGTGCGTTGATTAAATTTAGCACAAAACCGACAGCAAGGCACGCTGTGGTCAGGGCCTAGGCAAGGAATACAGTACAAATGAAAATCCTTATGAGGTATTTGCTTCTCACAAGTAATGCAATTATTAACTTTTACTGACATCGGTAAGGAGCAAGAAAAAGTTTCCCCAACGGGGTACTTAGCTTTTACTTGAAGACTTCGGTTTTGAAACTCTGATACGAAAATCTCAGGAGTCGGCCGACTGGCACTTGCGAACTGCTTCTGCTTCGGGCACCGCGAGACAAGAAAGACTGTTGTAATGGCGTCGGCTGCATGTTTTATACCCCTGACGACCTGGCGTCATGGAAGAAGGGACAGCAACCGACGCAGGACCCAAGACTTTGTTAATCAGGCTGACTGAGGGCAACCTGCCAGCAGATTACCCAAATGTAATGACTGCAACAGTGAAACACGAAGAACATCCTGTGTGACATTAAGTTCAAAGTAAGATCACCAATGTGTAAATTTGAAATTGCTGCGAGTTGTACTCTGATGGCTGCTGCAGCTGAACCCTGTTGGAAGAGTTCCACCAAGAATTCCAAGATAGAGCAAATAAGCGCAGAAAAAGGGTCAATATTTCTGTTTTGAGCCCGGAGAGAAAATCTTTTCCATTTGCTAGAATACAGTCTTCTGGTGGAAGCTTTATGAGAGGACATCAAGGTATGTTTAACTGCTGGAGTGAAATTCTGAAGCCTGACTAAATTGGGAAGTGGAGCAGCCAAGCTGTAAAGTTGAGGGTGTGGAGAGAAGGATGAAGTGCACCTGACCTGTGTCAGCAGGTCTGGAACTGGGTCCAAAGTCCAAGGCTTCTCCGGAAGATGAGTCCAAAGGAAGGGGAACCAAACTTGACGAGGCTAGTAAGGAGCAATGAGAATCATCCCGCTTCCCAAGGACTGTGCTTTCTGAATGACTCAGGTTATGAGAGGAAATGGAGGAAAGGCATACAGAAATCCCGAGGGCCAATCATGAGCAAGTGTGTCTCTTGGTGTCTCCCCCGGCAGGGGAATTAGGGGGAAGTAGTTGCTGCACTTGGCATTCATGGGAGTGGTTAAAAGATTGCAGCAAGGCAGACCCCATGTTCGGAAAATCCTTTCCGCTATGTTCTGATTGACAGACCACTCATGAGGTATTAGAATTGCCCTGCTCAGCTTTGTCTGCTATCACGTTGGACTTTCCCGGAATGTGCGTTGCTACTAGAAAGCGCTGGGAAGAAAAGTACAGTTTTGTACCTACCATAAATGTAGATGTTCGAGTGCTAATACAGCTGCAGTCATAACAGATGGGTTCTCCTGCCGTTAGGCGGGTCCTCGGTCGGCTGAATTACAAAGTCTAGGTCCGGCGTCGGTTGTCGTCGCTTCTTCCCTGACATCAGTGCGACAGGGGTATAAAAGAACCAGCCGACGCCATTTTCTTTAGTTTTTCTTGCCCCAGATGTCAGGTGCCCCCAGGAAGAAGGCAATACATAAAATTATGTAATAATGCAATGCAATATAATCAAAGACCAGTATTTGCAAGCAAATACACCATAAAAGAAAACCCCTAGAGGGGAAAGAGGGAGGGAAACCTGGACTGCAGCTGTATTAGCACTCGAACATCTACATTTATGTTAGGTACAAAACTGTACTATGTTCATCGTGCATACAGCTGCACTCATAACAGATGGGTAGAATCCCAAAGCTAAGAAAAGGGTGGTAGGCACTAGGTGGAGCTAGGAGGAGCCAAAATGCCCTGCAAGACTGCAGTGGCAAAGCCTGCTCTAGATGTGGAGTATAATGGTAGGTTGTAGTGCTTGGAGAAGGTATGCACAGAACTCCAAGTGGCTGCTTCTAAAATATCCTTGGTAGGAACTCCTCTGAGGAAGGCTGCAGAGGTGGCTGTGGCCCTGGTAGAATGAGTTCTAATGCCTGTAGGTACAGTTTTGCCATGAAAGGAATAGCAAAAGCGTATGCAGTGGGCTATCCATTTTGAGATTGTCTGTTTGGATATTGACTTTCCTTGAGCTCCTACTGCATAGGCCACAAAAAGCTGTTCCGATTTTCTGAAAGGTTTTGTTCTGTTCAAATAATAACGCAGTTGTATGTGGATGTCCAGGGAATGCAGTAATCTCTCCCCTTTGTTTTGAGGATTAGGATAAAAAGTAGGTAAATGTATGGCCTGATTTAAAGCTACCCTGGATACCACTTTTGGCATAAAGGACGGGTTGGTACGTAATGAAACTCTGTCCTGATGGAAGATGATAAAAGGCTGGACAGCCATAAGAGCCTGTAGTTCTGAAACTCTACGAGCTGAAGTGATAGCCAGAAGGAAAGCTGTTTTCCAGGACAAATATTGTAAATCTGATGAGGCAGCTGGCTTGAAAGGAGGCAAAGTCAGTTTTTCCAGAATGAAATTAAGGTCCCAAGCAGGTATTGGTTGTTTTCTTGGAGGTTTTAAATTCTTAGCCCCTCTGAGGAACTGTCTTAATAGGGGGTGAGAGAATAAAGGTGGATCAGTGTTGTATTCTGCAGAAATGGCTGAGGCATGGATTTTGATGGAGGAGAACGAAAGTCCACTGCTTAGCAGTTCAGCCAAATATTGTAGTATTTGAGGTAAATTCAGTTTTCCAGGGCACTGGCCCTTTTTCTCATTCCAAACACAAAAACGTTTCCATTTTGCAGAGTATGCTTTTCTAGTTGATGGCCTACTGGCCTCCAAAATGACATCCTGCACCTCCTTGGAGAGCAGGGCCTGCTGCGATGCTAAGGAATCTTCCATGCGGCTAGATTGAGTGTTTTCAGCTGACTGTGAAGAGTTTTGAAGCTGTGCCGAGTCAGAAGAAGAGGCATTAGAGGCAGGGTCCATGGTGGGGAATGCGTCAGGCTCCTCAGGAGTGGGTACCAGTGTTGCCTTGGCCAGTCCGGAGCAATGAGGATCATCTTTGGTCTGTCTGTTCTTGTCTTCAATAGGACTTTGGGCAGCAGAGGAAGAGGTGGGAAGGCATAAACTGTCATTGATGTCCAACAGAGAGAGCGTCCACTCTCCAGGCCTTTGGATGGAAGATCCTTGAGCAGAATTTTGTCAATTGATGATTTTTGTGGGAGGCAAAGAGATCTATGTCTGGCCTTCCCCACTCTTGGATTATTTCTGTAAAAACTTTTGGATGCAACTTCCATTCGTGTGGATCTGTCATATTCCTGCTTAGGTTGTCTGCCAGCGTGTTTTCCTTGCCTGGCAAGTACTGTGCTTGTAGTTCCATTTGTAAGTCCATGACCATGTTCCAAAGTGACATGGCCAGTCTGCACAGGGGATAACAATGTGTTCCTCCCTGCTTGTTTATGTACCACATAACTGTGGTGTTGTCTGTTCTTATCAATAGCTGGCCTGGTTGTAGAAGGTCCTTGAAAGCTATAATAGCATTTATCACTGCTAGCATTTCTTTTTGATTGATGTGAAGGTGCTTTTCTTTTTGGGTCCATTTGCCCTGAATGCACCGGTCTGTCATGTGCGCCCCCCAGGCGTAGTCCGAGGCGTCTGTTGTGATGACTTGATTTGCTTGAGGCTTGCTGAATGGAAGACCTGTGTTTGTTTGGCATGCTTGAGCCCACCACAGAAATTCCTTTTGCAGACATGGAATTAGTGGTATTATTGTTTCCAAACTGTGGCTGTGTTGAGACCATATGTTTTTTAGGTACCATTGTAGTTTTCTCATATGCAGCTTTGCACATGGGATTAGTAAGATGCAAGATGCCATGAATCCCAGAGCCTGCAGGATTTTCCTTGCAGTCATCCTGGTGCAATTTGCCAGTGTTTTGAAATATTGAATTAGTTGCCCCTGCTTCTCTGGCGTGAGGTAGGCCATCTGGGTGTTTGTGTCCAAATTGGCACCCAGGAAAATTATCTTCCGAGAGGGTATTAGTCTTGATTTTTCTTTGTTGACTGTGTATCCTAGAGAGTTTAATAATATTATTACATAAGCCAGATGTTTCAGAAGAATGTGCTTGATGTCCGCTTGGATCAGGCAGTCGTCAAATAAGGGTATATTTGTATCCCTTGAAGTCTGCAGTAGGCAATTACTGATGCCAGGCATTTCGTGAATACTCTGGGCGCAGTAGATAAACCAAAGGGCAATGCAGAGAATTGATAATGGGTTGAACCTGCAAGAAATCTGAGGTATCTTCTGCAATTTTGTCTGATTGGGACATGCAGGTATGCCTCCTTGAGGTCCAATGTTACCAGCCAAGACTCCTTGACCAGCATGGGAAGAAGTTGCTGTAGAGTGAGCATCTTGAATTTTGGTACGAGTAGGAATGTGTTTAGGATGGAAAGATCCAAAATAGGTCTCCAATCTTTTCCATTCCTTGGCATCAGAAATAGCCTGGAATAAAAACCTTGACCTTGTTCGTGTGTAGGTACCTCTTGAATAGCTTTCATGTTTATAAGACCTGAAATTTGCTTTTGTGCCTCTGCCCTTTGATTGTGTGGCAGGTTTGGCATGCCTTTCATTTTTGGAAGGGTATGAAAATGGAATTTGTAGCCTCTGTTTATAATGTTCAGGATCCATTTGTCCTTTGTGACAATATGCCAATTTTTTTGAGAATAGTACCAGCTTTCCTCCTAAGGGGGCTGCCATTTGAGACCTGCTTGGCATGAAAAGTCATTGGTTTTGCTTTCTGAAAGATTGCAAGTTGTCCTCACCACCTCTTTGTGTAGAAGCTTGCCATTGTCTGCCTCTGTACGAGTCTTGTGTTTGTCCTCTGCCCCTCGGGCGCCTGTATCTGCCTCTTTGGGGTCTGTCTGTGGCAGGAAAGGACCAGTTTTTGGAAGGCCAATTTCTACTAAAACGTGGGGGTTGAACCTGCAGAAATTCTTTCACAGTTTGCATTGATTTAGCCTTTTCCTCCATTTTCCGTAATACTTCCTCAGCATTTGCCCCAAATAGTACATCCTTTTGAAGAGGGGCGTCTAGTAATTTAGCTTTGACATGATCAGGCAAGGCTTGTTCCTTGAGCCAGGCATGCCTATGTATGACTGAGCCTGTAACAGCAGCTCTACATGAGGCCTCTAGAGCATCAAAACCACATTGTAAGGTATGTTTACCCACTTGTTCTGCACTATGCATCAAATCCTGCAACTCCTTCATGTCTGGTTGTTCAGGTTGTGACATTTTACTTTTCAACTGAGATAGAAACTGTTGGTATTTTAGCATATGAAACTGACAGTTTAAGGCCCTCATGGATAAGGTAGCCGAGGTATATACCTTTTTTCCCGCCTTTCTAAGGATCTGGAATCTCTCTCAGAAGGCAATGGGTTTTTGGCAATGGAGGCCTTAACTCCCTTGGGCCCCTGTGAGATGGTTTCTAGGTCAGCAGCATGACTTTTGTATAGAAATTGGTGTGAGTCAGGAACCCTGTAGTACCTGTCAGGCTAAACTGGAGCTGGAGGAAGAGAGTCCGGGTTAAGGCAGGCCTCCGAGTAAACATCATCTAGGATGTCCAGAACAGGAGGTATAGCCAGAGGCCTGTGCTGGGGTAACAAAAGGAATTCCCTGAGCCTTTTCTTGGAATCTGAATAATCCTGGCCTTCCCAGTGAAAGTGTTCCCTTAAGGTATGCAGAGTTTTACCAAATGAGTAATCCTCGGGGGGGGGGGGGGATACAGAAGGAATCGATTCCTCTGCATCAGAGTCTTCAAAAGGGGAGTAAGACTGTTCCTGATAATCAGAGTGCTCTGAAATAATGGAGCCCTGATCAGAGGAGGGGGAATCTTCCTCCACTCTGGGTCTTTTGTCCGGAGGTGGTTGAGAAACTCTGATTAGAGTAATTAAATCCTCAGCCATTTTAAGCATCTGTTTCTTAGGCATGGGGCCTGGAGATGGGCCCTGTGTAGCTGGTCTCTTAAGGTGCATGGTAGCTTTAGACTTGGTGAAAGCCTTGATGGAGAAAGAAGAGGAAGGTCTAAAGACACCTTGAGTGGAGGTGGACCTATCCACATTTTGTGTTTCAATGCCAAGCGTGGCTTCGGTATCTGTAGTCAGGGTGTGGGCCGAGGAGCCTGCGACCTCGGGTACAGGAGACACTGCCAAAGATGTGTCGCCGGTAATCAGGGGCTGCGTAGGCGCCTCGCTGAGAACCGGACCACGTGTAGTCGGCTTTGGCGTGGTGTCGGTATAGGCCGCGGACCTCGAGTGTCGGTCCTTGTCTTTGCGTTTTTTAGACAAAACCGGAGTCGGAGTATCCGACGACATAGTATAGTTAAATGCTTTCCCAAAATAATGCTGGACGAACTTCGCCCGATGCTTAATAATGCGTTTGTTGAATGTAGCACAAAAGCGACAGACCGAGACGTCGTGGTCTGGGCCTAAACAAGGTATACAGAGGGAATGGAAATACTTATGCGGTATTTGCTACCCACAAGAAATACAATTATTAACTTTGTCTGACATCGGTCTGAGGCAAGAAAAAGTTTCCCCAACGGAGTACTTAGCTTTTAAGAAGACTTCGGTTCCAAATTTTTCGTAATCTCAGGAGTTGGCCGACCGGCACTTGCGAACTGCTTCTGCTTCAGGCACCGCGCGGCAAGAAAGACTGAAGAAAATGGCGTCGGCTGGTTCTTTTATACCCCTGTCGCACTGACGTCAGGGAAGAAGCGACGACAGCAGACGCCGGACCTAGACTTTGGAATTCGGCCGACCGAGGACCTGCCTGACGGCAGGAGAACCCATCTGTTATGACTGCAGCTGTATGCACGATGAACATCTGCCCACTGCCAAACTCTTAGGGCTTCGTGACAAAGGGGGTAAGATCTGGTTTCCCCCTGCTTGTTTATGTACCAAACCACAGACCTATTGTCTGACTGTATGGCAATTGTCCCTAGAGGGAGAGAGTCATGAAGTGCTTGCAACGCAAGAAGCACTGTTCTCATCTCTAGGACATTTATATGCAAGTGAGCCTCGTGTTCTTGCCATACACCTTGGACTGTTCTCCTCGGATAATGCCCCCCCCACCCTATCTGGGAAGCATCCATGGAACAAAGGGTCTCCCTATGGTCACATGGCTGGAGTGTATCCACCGTCTTAAGTTCTTTTTGCATGATTCCATTATCCTGATAAGGTGAGACACAGGAAGCTCTTGAAGTGACCCATTGGGAGAACAAAGGCCATTGAAGGAACCTCATATGTGCATTCTGGCAATGGGAACCAGTGTTATGGTGGAAGTCATTGTCCCTAATAATTTTAGAACTATCTTTGCTTTCACCTTGCTCTTGGGAAGAAGATGAAGTATCTGTTGCCTGAGTGCTGAAACTCTGTCTGTTGGAAGACGTGCTATCAAGGAAGCGGTGTCCAGATCTGCACCTATAAATGTAATATGTTGACAGGGAAACAAGGGAGATTTTTGAAAGTTGACTAATACCCAATAGAGCTCAAATTTCCAAGGTCACATCCCTGGCTTGTTGGAATAGATGCTTGGTGGTGGCAGATAGCAGCCAGTCGTCCAGATAGGGAAACACTCAGAATCCTAGATGCCTCAGGTGAGCCGTGACTACTGCCATGCATTTGGTGAACACTCGAGGGCTATAATGAGACCAAAGGGCAGAGCTCGGAACTGATAATGACTGGCTCCCAGCTGGAAGCTTAAATACCTTCTCGGTGCCCTGTCCATTTTTATGTGGTAGTAAGCATCTTGAAGGTCTATCGAGCACATCCAATTGTCTTTCCCTAAAAAGGAAAGTATAGACTGCAGTGTCACCATTCAGAACTTTGACTTCTTGACAGATTTGTTTAAATTGCTTAGGTCTAATATGGGTCTCCAGTTCCCTGTTCTTTTTGGCACCAAAAAGAATCTTGAGTAAGTTCTGAATCCTGCTTGGTGTGCGGGGACTTCTTGGATGACTCTCTTGTGCAGCAACTTTTGAATTTCTATAGTTGCTTGCTACCTTAGATCGGGTGGAACACCTGGGATTGTTCTGGTCTGTGGGACAGGGTAAGAAAAGGGAATGGAATATCCCCTGGATATTATTCTTAGTACCCACTTGTCTCTTGTGATAGTTTGCCAGGCTTCTGGGTACATAAACAACCCCCGATTGCCTCCAGAGCAGAGCAGTCTGGCCTCCTTTCAGGAGCGCTGATAGGGGCATCCGTGGAAGGAATCATGGTCGCCCTGGTTTTGCGGGCACTCTGCCTCTAGGGTGGCGTCTACCATCATTACCTCCCTCTCTGCCCTGGGGAAGGATTCACCCCATGCATCCTGGAAAACTCTCTAGGATCATCTGAACCACATTTTCCCACTCTTCTGACCTTTAGGATAAGGTCTTGAAGGAACAGAAAAACGTACCCCAATGGCAGAGAGTTTTTCCTTCCTGCTCGCATCGGGTGAGTGTGTCTTTTACTTTGGGTCCAAACAGTGAGGAACCATCCAAAGGGGCATTAGTAAAAGTAGATTTAAAGGGCTCTGCAAAATTGCACAAGCCCATTCAGGAGTGTATTCTAAGGGAAACTCTGGAACCCGTTGCCCTGCTTGCTCCATCAGCTACGTAAGAGATCAGCCTCATGGAGAAGTTGACGATGGATTTTAAGGTGGATATAGCTGGGAGGAGACCTTCTCATTCACCCCCGCAGCCAATGTACCTTGTAGGGTATCTCCTAGTTCTTTCAGGAGATCTCTCTGTAGCCTTGTGAAGTAAGGTAGTTCAGCGATCGAAGTGTAAAGGTCGCTGACGAAAAGACACGCTTCACATATCTGTCCATCGTTCGAGAGTCTTTGTTCAGAGGATGGACAGATGAGGATGCCTCTGAAAGTTCCTTCTTGGTGGCCGCTGCCACCACCACAGAATTTACAGCTACCCCCTTAGTGAGGAAATCCTTTCTGGAATGAGCTGATAAGAATTTCTTTGGCTTCCGAGGGACTGGTTCCATTGTGTCAGGTGACTCCCACGCCTTTCGACTGACCAAGTCCATTAGCTGGTCGAAAGGCGGAGACACCCAGGAGGCTGAAGGTTGAGATCCAAAAGCCTTCAGGTACACGGACTACTCATCAGAAAGGGTGGAGACCTGCCAGCTGCCTCTCTGCTTCAGGATCTCTAGAATATCTGCAAATGAGATATCATCAGAAGATGACCGTGGGGACCCTTCTGACTCCTCGAGGTCAATGTCTGAAGTGACGGAGTCATCTGGAGAGTCTATGTGCTTCCTCTTGCAAGTTCTCTTCAGTGGGGGCTCCTCAGAAGGGTATTCTGGGGAGGCCTCTGAAGAGAGGGGTTCGCCCAATAGGGATCCAGAGACCCTGGATCTCTGCTGTCCTGTGGAATGGGTGGTGCCGAGACAATAGCCGGTGCCTTAGGGGGACGAGTGCTGGTATCCTTATGTGGAGCTGTAGGGGCAGACAGCACACTCATAAGCTCAAAGGCAGATTCCCTCGGCTCCGAGGAAGCCACCGGACCCAACAAGACCGGCCCCAAGGCCGATGGAGACAAGATCACCCAGGCCGAAGCTCCAAGGGGTAGGCTTGGCACTGAAGAAGATCTGAGCCGAGAATCCCCCTCGGGGCTGACCAGGGAACCCCGGCTCCCAGACTCTCCGCACAGCGCCGTGAGTGTTGGAGCAGAAGTCTGCTCCGTGTTCACCAAAGGGGGCCTTGGAATTGACAGATCTGCAGTAAGTGGCACCAAGCACTCCGGCTCCGAAGGTCCAGCTTGGCTCGGAGGAACAACAGTGGGTGCCAATGGCTATAGTAGGCTCCGGGACCAGAAGGGTAGGAGCCGAAAATAATTTGGTTAGCACAGTCGACTTCAAGAGTCTGGGCACCACCTGTTCCACGTCATCGTCAGATAAACTCCTGGAGGATAGGGATGGAGAAAGTACAGTTTTGTACCTACCATAAATGTAGATGTTCGAAGATCCACATTGCTGCAGTCCTTACACTTGGGTAGTCCGCTGTCCTCGGTCGGCCCGAATATCAAAGTATTAGGCTGGCGTCGGTCAAGG